>NC_081415.1:234391302-234426302 GCF_030272615.1 Cryptomeria japonica
TGAATATCTCCAAACTGCAACACCCAACTAAAGCCCTTTTAACCTGCAGTAGAATGCACACCAACCAGAAGTGTTTCGTAAAGCATTGCTTAAAACCCAATTCAATATTATTCTATAAAGTCAAAATTGCTCAACATTCACATATATATCTTGAGGATCTATACATGAAAAGGACAATTCTCAGTATATTTTCGCAAGCTTGACAATGACAAGGATTGATAGCAGCATTTTGCATCTTGCATAGGAAAACATTAAACACAACGTTGCTACACAAAATGTTTGCTTAGACTCACACAAATTAGATAACTGACTTTGTGCACATGAAGGCCTTTAATCTCCAAGATAAATAACCACTACCAAATGTTCGACATTTACAACATTATTATATTGCAATCGATATGTATAATTCTGATTTTGTGAGCAACTTATTATATCAGATAGACACGTTCTTTCCTTTACTAATTATAAATTCTCATTTTTGAAGTGCTGCTATCTTTAATGTTTTGTTCCCTAGCCAAACGCACAAGTGTATTTTATTTTGTTGTTGTATTCATTTCACAGACCCTTCAGACTGTAAAACTGAATAGATACCTTGTAGAGTGAAAGCATTCATGTCCATACTTAAATATATATCCATGTATATATATAGATATGGATTGTATATTTTTGATGTATATGTATACGTATATTTACATCTATATAGGCATGTATACCTATATATATGCACATGGATATATATATATATATATATATATATATATATATATATATATATATATATATATATATATATATATATATATATATATATATACACACACTCTAAATTAAATCAAACTAAGAACTTGTCTTGCAGAGTGAAAGCATTGCCTACATGTAAATTCATTCTGAAATTTATATATCCAAAAAAAAAGTTATCACAACTCAAAGTTGGCTCATTAGTCAATTTAGAAAGCTTAAATTATTCATCTAATTATTACAAGTTTTTATAATCAGTCAATACTAAATTCGTTACGATTTACAAAAAAAAAATGATCTACTTAAAGATATGTTGTATTATTCTTCTATGTTCACTTTTTTTAGTAATGCATTTCCATTTTGTCATTCCAACATAAAACAACCACACTAACACAATCAAATTTCAACAATGGATAGAAGATTGAAAGAAACAAAGGACATCAACAATGTCATTGAAAGCATGTTGCAAGAAAGCAACAAGTTAAAGACCAACCTAGAAAGATAATTCAGCACTACGAACATAACTCACCAAACCAAACAACACAGAACCTCTCTACATCTTGTAGTGTTGTAACAACCATACATAGTATTGAATTAGCGCCTTTACCAATACCAAGTACTGAACAATTAACTGATCCAATGGTTATTTTCACATTGGGAGGCAGAGAATTTAAATGGACTGATAACGAGCTTGGATGGGTTGCTTGGGTTGAACTTGTGTTTTTGTAATTATTGAATCTTTGAAAAGTTACATTCATATTTTGATTATCATTCGAAACAAATAGATGCATCTCATATTTTGAATGATCATTGATGAGATGAACTCACATTTTGTTAACATGTTCTCAAATATGTAAATCATAAAGTGATACTTTATGTTTTTTAAGCTTATCAGCATATGACCAATTTATCGTTTTGAATACACGTTTCAATCACATTATGATCAATTCATTACCTTTTGAAATAAAATTTAAACTTTAACACCATTACTCTATGCTCAGTTAATTTTGTTGTGCTTGTGCATATATACCTTTAATCAGCTTAAATCGTGTTGTGATTGCATTCTAATATAAGAACTACAATTCACCATGCTTATAATTTACTTTTAATTGTTAAAAGGTATATATGCACAATGGCATCTTCAGCAACCACCTCTAAACCGATAAAGCACTCCACAATTGATAATTTGGTAAGCTAAATTATTAAAGCTTTTCAAAATAGAAATCTTTTATGCTCTTTCTTTTACAATACATCTCTCTTTTCCATACCATCCTTTTCATTACCGCATGCATCCTCTTTTCATATCATAGTGCAAATGTAGATGAATACTCTATAGATAACATAGCTTGATTACATACTTTACTGACACTAGCTTTACATTAATAAGAAAGCAAATATATGACCTACTTAACGTTTAAATTAAATCCTCTATATTCATATTATTTTTTGTAGGCAAAAACCCAAGAATATGCCCCTACCCCTTTTGCAATACAATCTATCAATGATGGGGATGACCCTCCTTTAGCATTGCTACAAGTTTTGTCATTTCAGAAAATGTAGAACAACATAGATGATACTGACAGACATAAATTAGTGTTATCTGATGGCACATACATGCAGTTGGCAATCTTGCCTTCTAAATATGCTACTCTGATAGATTCAAATATTCTAAAAATAAGCACAATAATCCAGTTATCAATTTATATATGCTGATACATATGGAACACAAGGTAGGAAACAAACTATGGTTATTAAATACAATATGTTTCATCTCTTTTTAAATTTGTTTAAGTATAATTAATAGTAATTTAAAAAGAAGTCTTTTGTTTTCACAGGACTATTATAATACTTACTCTGGAAGTGAAACAAAGTGATTACCCATTCTTTGTTAAACTAGTATATGATGCAGAGGATGGAGAATTTAGTTGCAAACTTGTAACTTAAGTGGAATATGGACCCAAACCCCAACACTCCTATGGTGTTTCAAATGCTCAAAGTGCCTCAATAGTCTCAAAACTTGTCTTCACCTTAATCAAGTGTTTCCTCCACCTCCACATACATCAAATAACTTCAACTAACATGTCTCTAAGGTTTTCAAACCCTCAACTCATCAACTTATACAAAAACCCAAATCTAGCCCTTCACTAGGCCTATTTGTCTAATAGCCGGCTGGACTGTTTTATGCCCTTTTCATTAAAATTTTCCCAAAACACTAACCAATGTTTTGACTAATTTAGATACCCAATATCAACCTCTATCAACACCCAAAATATTGCTTATGGTTGTTTTGGAACAAATCACTCAAAAAACTGTTGTCCCTAGTCATTGTGAGGGCTAATTAGATAACTTTTGTGAAGGAATTACCCTCCAAACTCACTTCCAGGATTAACCCTTTTGTATAGTCTCTTTTTATGGTCTCAATCCAAGGATTTTTTAGGTTTTAAGTTCTGGTTGCACTCCTAGATACCCAAACTCCAAAAACCTCACTAAATCCACCTTACAACTAGGGTTTTCTCAAAATCCCACCTCCAGTCACTTCTGAGGCTCAACCAAAGTTAAAACACCTTCAAAATGGTGTGTCTAGACACTTAAATGCATAAAATACCCCCCTTGTTCAATCAGATTCTCTGCTGCTACACTCTAGCCTCCATTTTCATTCATTTTCAGTCACTTCTCTTGCAACTTTCATGGTGTACACCTGCACTCTTCACTCCTTCCTATCAATCAAAGGTTAGGAAATTATTGTACATGTTATTGGGCATCCACCCTATGAGAATCAAACCTTTACATTCATAGGATGGATCCATACATGCTTGGAAACTCACAAAATTAGTGAGAAATCACTGGTTTTCCTGGGACAGTCAGCAATAAAACAAAAATGATATCTTTTCAGAACTTCAAAACATGTTAGTCATGTAATGAAAAGTAAATGGAGTCCCTAAAACATAGTAATATCAATCCCTTCACTTAGCAATGCAAGAAAGCATGAATAACACAAGGTTTTGACAACAAATAAAGAGATTTTTATTGATTTTCTGGAACAGTCCGTACAAATCCGTACCAACATCATCCAACCACACAAAAATGACATAAGAGACTTTATAAGTCCTTCCCCAACCAACTCCAACCAATCCCCAACTGATTAGAATGATTAAAGTGCTTAAACAAGTCATAATCTACTTTCCCTCCAAAACTAGAACTAACCGTTGGAAATCAAGTTTTTAAATTTAAACTTCATTTCTAATGCTTCAATCAACTAAAACCTATCAAATAAATGGGTTTTAATCATGATATGATTATTTAAAGCATATTAGACCCTTATTCAACCTATCTAGACTCCTAGGCATCATTTGCCCAATTACAAAGCATTTTGGTCCTTAGGCCTTTATCAGGACCTTTAGGACTTTTACACATTACATATGAATTGCTTTCAAAAGCCATTATTGGCTCTAAAACTCTCCAATCAACTTGATTTGATTCTTAAAACCTTCCTGGTATCTTCATTGTCTTCTTGGTTTTGTAGATTTGCCAGGTTGCTCCTGCACCATACTCCCCACCAATTAAACTACTCTTGTCCCAAGAGTGATGTTGCTACTGCCAAACATCAGATTGCTTTTGCCTCCTCACAAATCCTGATTGAGGGATGAAATAATCCCCAAAAGTTACCTTCTTTCTACTTCTCAAACCTATAGTCACATCACAAAATGGATTAGAAACAAAACATGTATTTGGCTGCTCTTGTTTAGGACATTGCTGCTCATAACCAATATGTACATCTGCTCTTCTCTGATCCACTTGCTATACCTTCAACTTCTCTTTCACATCCACATAGCCCTACTCAACAATAGGACATTTTACTGAACCAACTTGCACAAAAGATAAATCCTCTAAATCATCATGAAGAGGACTATTCTTCCTCATAGTTTGCTGCAAATTAACATCTTCCTTCCAACCAGTATCTTCTTGTTTTTCACCCTGCTTTATCACTGGTAAATGCTCCCCAAAACATATTATAGGATGCTCTTTCAAGACCCCCAAAGGTAAAGGATTCAACTTATATTTCTGACCATCTTTATGAACCAAATATGTGTTATCAAAACCATCATGTATTGTTCTTCTACTATGTTGTCGTGGTCTTCCTAATATCAAATGTGCACAAGTCATAGGAACCACATCACATAATACCTTATCTTGATATGGACCAATAGAAAAATTCACATAAGCCTTCAAACTAACCTCTACATGCTATTGTTGGGTAACCTAAGTGGCTTTGTAGGGATTAGGATGGTCAAATGATACAATTCCTAACTTGGTTATCATATCAAGAGACACAAGATTACTATGTGATCCTGAATCAATGATTACCTTACATATCTTTCCTTTACATAAACAAGTAGTTCTGAAGATTGTTACCTTTGGTTCTTGCTGAAGTTTCTCACCTTGCCTTACCATCAAGAAGTCACCTTCAAGGACAGGGTTTGCTCTCTTTGATTCTTGTTTCTTCTCATCTTCTTGTGCCATATTCACTCTTCTGTCTCTACCTTGATCTGATTCAATCCACTTAGGACATCTGAATGATTGGTGCCCAATCTCATTGCAATGAAAACACTTGCCTGTAAAGATTCCACTTCCTCTTCCAAATCTGCCACCTCTATGGTTGTATCCTCCTCTTGGTTCTGAAAAAATTTCTTTGCCTTTCTCATTTTTGCCTTGCCCTTGATCTCTATTACCTCTTCCTCTATTAGAAATGCCTCCTCTTCCACCATTACCTAATCTTTCTTGTTTTCTTTTCACCTTCTCTTCTGCTCTAATTGCCAACTGATAGCATTCAACTATTGTTTTCAGTATTTGTAGACCAATCTCATCTTGCAAATTAAATCTTAAGCCATTTATATACCTGGTTACCTTCTCATTTTCTTCCTCATAGCCTCCTCTAATACTAAGCTTGTGAAATTGCCCAGGGTAAGCCATTACTTCCATCTCTTTTTGCTTCAGATTCTGTCTCATCCTCTTCACATAAATGGTATAATCAGATGGTAGGAACTGCTCTTTCATCAAAATTTTCATTCTTGACCATGTAGACACTTTTGTTAATCCTCTTGCCATCCTATCATTTTGAAAACTAGTCCACCATGTCAATGTTGTACCTCTCAACTTAGTCTTTGCAAATTTCACTTTCTTCTCCTCTTCCATTTCTTCAAACTCAAAATAGTTATCTAAGGCATCAAGCCATCCCAACACCTCTTCACTATCCATCTTCCCCTAATAGATAGGCAAATCAATATGACTCTTACCTCCACTACCTTGTACTACCTTCAAAAATCTAACAAATCTCTTTTCTTCAGGGTCCTCTATGTCATTTGTTCGCTGCTCTTGGTCTGCTATCTCATTCACTTCTTCTTCATCATTGCCTTCTAGGTTGTCTTGCTCTTCTCTTCTCCTATTCCTCTCAAGGTTATCTATCCTTGATTGCATAGCTTCTCTCTCTCTTCTCCATTTCTTTATTCTCTTTCTTTAGCCTGCTCTCTTGCTGCATCTTGTTCCCTTCTTTCCCTTCTTTCCCTTTCTAGGATTTCCTTCAATTCTTCTAGTTCTCTTGCCAACTGATTCTTAGGTGCCATAACTAAATTTAACAAACCTACACTAGATCTTTTACTGATGCTCTGATACCACTTGATGCAGAGGATGGAGGATTTAGTTGCAAACTTGTAACTTAAGTGGAATATAGACCCAAACCCCAACACTCCTATGGTGTTTCAAATGCTCAAAGTGCCTCAATAGGCTCAAAAATTGTCTTCGCCTTAATCAGGTGTTTCCTCCACCTCCACATACATCAAATAACTTCAAATAACATGTCTCTAATGTTTTCAAACCCTCAACTCATCAACTAATACAAAAACCCAAATCTAGCCCTTCACTAGGCCTATTTGTCTAGTAGCCGGCTGGACTGTTTTATGCCCTTTTCATGAAATTTTTCCAAAACACCAACCAATGTTTTGACTGATTTAGATACCCAATATCAACCTCTATCAACACCCAAAATATTGCTTATGGTTGTTTTGGAACAAATCACTCAAAAAACTGTTGTCCCTAGTCACCGTGAGGGCTAATTAGATCACTTTTGTGAAGGAAGTACCCTCCAAACTCACTTCCAGGCTTAACCCTTCTATACAGTCTCTTCTTATGGTCTCAATCCAAGGATTTTTTAGGTTTTAAGTTCTGGTTGCACTCTTAGATACCCAAACTCCAAAAACCTCACTAAATCCACCTTACAACTAGGGCTTTCTCAAAATCCCACCTCTAGTCACTTCTGAGGCTTAACCAAAGTTCAAAAACCTTCACAATGGTGTTTCTAGACACTTCAATTCATAAATTACCCCCCTTGTTCAATCAGATTCTCTGTTGCTACACTCTAGCCTCCATTTTCACTCATTTTCAGTCACTTCTCTTGCAACTTTCATGGTGTACACTTGCACTCTTCACTCCTTCCTGTCAATCAAAGGTTAGTAAATTATTGTAAATGTTATTAGGAATCCACCCTATGAGAATCAGACCTTTACATTCATAGGATGGATCCATACATGCTTGGAAACTCACAAAATTAGTGAGAAATCACTGGTTTTCTTGGGACAGTCAGCAGTAAAACAAAAATGATATCTTTTCAGAACTTCAAAATGTGTTAGTCATGTAATGAACAGTCAATGGAGTCCCTAAAACATAGTAATATCAATCCCTTCACTTAGCAATGCAAGAAATCATGAATAACACAAGGTTTTGACAACAAATAAAAAGATTTTTATTGATTTTCTCGAACAGTCCATACAAATCTATACTAGCATCATCCAATCACACAAAAATGACATAAGAGACTTTATAATTCCTTCCCCAACCAACTCCAACCAATCCCCAACTGATTAGAATGATTAAAGTGCTTAAACAAGTCATAATCTACTTTCCCTCCAAAACTAGAACTAACTGTTGGAAATCAAGTTTTTAAATATAAACTTCATTTCTAATGCTTCAATTAACTAAAACCTATAAAATCAATGGGTTTTAATCATGATATGATCATTTAAAGCATATTAGACCCTTATTCAACCTATCTAGACTCCTAGGCATCATTTGCCCAATTACAACTCATTTTGGTCCTTAGGCCTTTATCAGGACCTCTAGGACTTTTACACATTACATATGAATTGCTTTCAAAAGCCATTATTGGCTCTAAAACTCTCCAATCAACTTGATTTGCTTCATAAAACCTTCCTGGTATCTTCATTGTCTTCTTGGTTTTGTAGGTTTGCCAGGGTGCTCCTGCACTAGTATACCTATTCAAAGAACAACAACCAGAAATAATATCTAAGGATAGACAGTCAACATCTAAACGATCTCTTATGTTTGCCACTGAATTGCAATCCCCACAAACAACAACTTCTGAAAATATAAGGCCTATCAAAACTTTGAATCCATACCAGAATAAATGGGCAATCAAAGGGAGAGTTACTCATAAATGTCCTATTAAGGCATATAGCATAGCCACCAAAAATGGCCATGTGTTTAGCTTTAACATTGTTGACTGTGAGGGCTCTGAAATTAGAGTCACATGTTTTGATGAAATAGCTCAATTACACTCTAACCATGTGGATGTAGGTTCACATTATATTATTTCAAAGGGATCCATTAAGGAGGCAAATGCAAGGTACAACAAACTAAACAGTCATTTAGAAATCATCTTATCAGATGCATCCATACTAAAACGCTGCAGCAACGAAGAACAAGCAGATCAACAATGTCCTCTTTTCACCCCCATTAGTGAATTGTTTCATCTAACAAATAACACGTTGGTTGACATAATTGGCCTTGTTTTATACATTGGAGATATCATTCCAATACATAGGAAAGATGGCAGTCAAACACAGAAACGTGTTGTTAAAATTAATGATCTATCTGGTTCAACAATTGACATCAACCTATGGGGTCCAATGGCAAACCAAAAAAGGCCTAGAATTGAAAAATATGTTAACCAATGATAATGTGGGTATCCTTGCTTTGCATAATGCTCGTGTTGGCTATTTAAATGGGAAGCTCATAAACATAATAGCTGTGACCACATTACATATCAACCCAACTTTTCTAGTAGCAGAACCTCTAACATTAAGAGGAAAAAAGCCTTTGCTTGTTGTACTCTTTGTTGTAGAAACTATCCACATAGATGGGAAATATACTAGAATGACTATTTCTTCAATCCGTGAGAGGATGAGTATCAAACCAGAAACAATTCAGACTACTTTGGTAGTTGTTCTGCATTTTGTGAACGTAACTGACCAAAATTTCTATTACGCAGCTTGTCCACTAATAGTCAATGGAAAGCCTTGCAAAAAAAAATGTACACAACAAGTTGATGATTCTTGGTTCTGCCCTAGATGTGAAATGACTATGCAAGACTGTAATTATAGTTACCTCTTGCCAGTAAAGTTATAAGATGCCACAGGTACTCTATGGGCCACATCATTTGATGAGGGTGGCATTCACTTGCTACACAAATCTACAAAAGAGCTTTGCGCACTACAAAATGATGCAACAACAACAGAAACACCTTGCTCAGTGATTAAGAGACTATTGTCACATCACTATTCATTCACATTGCAGGTTTCCACTGACACATATAATTCAGAATCAAATTTATGAAAGTCACAGTCAATAAAGTCTCTCCTGTTGACTTCAAAGTTGAGTGCCATGCACTGCTTGCTGAAATTGGCCACCTAAGTACATAGGCTGAGTTATAACACATCTTTCCTAATTATTAAACTTTCAGTTTACAATACAATTATTACATTAGATAATTTACATATTTAATAGTTTTACATATACAAACAATTACCTTTTACAAACACATTGCTACTTTTGTAAATATCTATACGTACATTTCTTACATCTATCTCTTATCTCTTTGAAAGTTTTTCCTCTTGACATAAGTTATTTTCACTCATACTCATTACTTTTAAATGTATTGAATTCTATCTTATCAGCAGAAAAAGTTATACACACACACACACACACACATTATAATATCTATTTGTATAACTATACAACATCAAAATTATTCGTAGTTATAGAATTCTGTAGATATACAAGTGTACTTATATATGTACATATTTATATATAATTATTCATAGTTATAGACTTTTTGATATATACATGTGTAGTTATATATGTCCATATGTTCATATACAGAACTTTGAATTTTTAAATGATACGTGTATATACATGTGTATATGTATACATACATCTGTATGTATCAGAAATTACTATATCTGTGCATACTTATATTACAATCATGCTTTTAAAAACAGCAAACAACAACACTTCGAATACTTAATTCATATCTATATATACATGTGTATATGTATACAGCACTTCGAATACTTAATTCATATCTATATATACATGTGTATATGTATACAGCACTTCGAATACTTAATTCATATCTATATATACATGTGTATATGTATACATACATTTGTATGTATCAGAAATTACTATATCTATGCATATCTATATTACAATGATGCTTTCGAAAAACCAAGTTACTAACAACAACAAGTGTACGTAGAAGAACACTACAAAGTCAATTTATGACTTTCCAAAACTCATCCATTTCAAGTCAAGTCATTTACATGCATATAAATATGTGAACACATAAGTTGAGTAAACGAGAGCAACAAAACAACAGAACAGATCACTACACATACAAATAAGCATCATGAAACCACTTTACATATAAAAGCAAATCCTCTAAATCACATAACCATAGATGAAGCAATTTTCAATTCTCATACATTCTTAATACATACTTCAAAGTTAACTATCTTCAATTATGGAAATTATGACATACCTCTACTCTCTTTGAAATATTAGATATCTATCTAGCCTTGCCCTCAACAAATTGATGCTATCAAATTGAAGAGAAGCCAGACCAATAGAACTTACTATACAAAGAACAGAGCCAATATCTCCAGGAAACGACAATTGAGATGTCATGCACTACACATACCTGGCAATAACTCAGGAAAGTTATTACAAACAAAAAACAATGATTTTGAGCAAATTAATGTCAATCAAACATACACTATTGCTCCTGAACTTGTTGTGAAGACTCCTTCATTTCAAAATACATTGTTTAATTTCCACAAAAGGATTAATATGTTGGAGGTCACAGAGCCATGTTCTATTTGTAAAGAAATGTATGTGGGCATGACTATTAAAAAATTCAATCACATACTTGTGTGCATGAGATGTTATGGTGAAAAAGGGCTCCACCGTTTCTCATTATCAAACAATATGGACCCAAGTGAGCAACCTTCTTTTTTAAAGTCTCTCTCAGAAGTAGAAGAAATTCTCATATCAAGAATTGCCCCTATTTTACAAGTAACACATGCAAGGGGAGGCCAATACAAATATTCTGGCCATAGAATAAACTTCCCACAAGATATTTCTGAAATTGCAATAACATTACCTTGTCATATTAAGCAATTAGAAATTCTTATTGTCCATAGAACCAATTTGCAAGGATTAACTTATGACTATTACGTGAATAAATTTCATGTCAAGAATGCATTGGCTTACAAAATGAAACATGATCAATACTACAAGGATGTAGTCATTAATCTAGATGTAGTGCATCTATTGCTAGACTAGTCCACTGACATTACAGAGCTACTGCATTCAGTGGATCCACTGCAAGAAGATGTTGTTCAAGATACTTCCACTCTGCCGAATATTCACATTGAAGAACAAATAGGGGAGAATACTTCTTCATTTATCCCACAACTACCATCATCAATACCAGAACTTGATGCCATAAAAAACATCCTCCATCTAGACAATAGCAACAACAACATTATTCCTTGGCCACAAATCAGTACATCTCCCATCAATGAGTACAATACAAAGGGCCTCCTTTCCATGGCATTCCCAACACTTTTCCCTTCTGGAATGGCTTTACCACTACAGCAAAGAACAAAGCATGTACATTTTCATGAATATGCTTTGCACCTGATCAAATATTATGATCAAAAATTTGGGAAACATGTTCACTTTAGATATTATATCTACAATCTTATGATGAGACATCAATCCCAACAATCAGCTGTTGTCTTCATTAAGACTAATCTAGAAGATAGTCTTCCACACAACCTTCATGGCCTAAAAGTATACTTACAAAATACACCCTCAAGTGAATTGCCAAATCATATCATGCGATATGCAGCCTCGTTGCGTGGTATACGAGCATTTTGGGGCAAATCCTGGCGTGACCTTACATCCATGATAGAATAGTTAGGTACACTTACCATGTTCTTTACCTTAAGCTCAACTGATACAAAATGGCCAGACTTGCATAAGTTATTGCCAAAAACAAAGTCAACTCCTGAACCCAACAATATAAGACAATTTATTAAAAATTTAGTCAATAATCAACACATTGCAACCTTATACTTGCACTTAAGATTTCAAATCTTTCGTCATGAAGTAATTGTCAAAGAACTGAAAACTATTGACCACTGGTATAGATATGAATGGAAACACCAAGGATCTGGACATATACATGGCTTTCTTTGGTTACCAGAAGCACCAAATGTTGATAACCTTGATTGGTCAGATCATGCAAATATCCAATCAGTTAAACACTTCTTTGACCAGTACATTACAACATGGAATCCACAACCTGAAGAAGCTCGCTTGAACAGGCAATATATGCCTGCAATTTCAGATCCATGTCTTGCAGATACAGAGATCATTTCCAAGTCTAATCCTTGCACTGATTATATGGAGTTGCTTAATGTTGTTCACCGACATACCAAGTGTTCAGAGTATACCTGCTTGAGAAAAAAAAAACTCAACCCTTCAATGTCGGTACAAAGCTCCTTGGCCTGAACAACATGAATCCTCAATGATATTAGACGACAACAATAACCCATCATACAAACCAGCAAGGAATGACAATCATCTAAATGTACACAACCCAACCATGCTTGTCATATGGAGGGCTAATGTTGACTGTCAACCTGTCTGCTCCAAAAAAATAGTTCTACAATATATCTCGAAGTATGCATCCAAAACTGAACAGAAGTCAAAAAGTTATACTGATATCCTGAAACACATAGTTGAATCAACAAATTCAGATGATACAATTCTCTTGGCATATCAAAGACTGCTGATGGGAATTGTTGCTGATAGGGACATTAGCGCACAAGAAACTTGTCACATGCTGCTTAAACTCCCACTGATATCTTGCACACGCCAATTTGTAACACTCAATGTTGGCAAAAGAATCTTCCAACACATAGCTAATTGTGATGAAGGATCTCAAAGCTCAATATCTTACATCTCAAACTACATGAAACGACCATCAAAATTAGCAAACCTGACTCTGCTTCATTCAATCCAACTATATACATACTCTGATTAGTGTAAATCATGTAAATGGATGAAAAGAAAGCTACCAACAATTGTAAATGTCTACCCACAACACAAATCTCTACCTTTAGAAGAGGACAGTAGTTTTGAAAGTTTCTGTTGGAGTGAATTGCTTCTTTACAAACCATTTTGAATCATTCCTCTACATATAGGGAACTCAGCTGAAGAAATTATAATGAATTGGAAACATCTTCAAAGTAGAGATTACATCCGCTGGCATGTAAATGGTTTTGAAGAACACATTACAATAGAAAATGGTGAAGAGCTACAACCAGAAGACATTCAACAATCTACTCATGAAGATTTGTATGAATGGGAGTTCTTGTCACAAATGGGAGCGTCAAACAACTTTGACGTTGCTGCTCTTCAAATGCTTGGCAAACATGATTTTGATCTACACTTTGATTGGATTGCTTCTATACCTGTTGAACCACTGCATTCAAAAGCATCTCAATTTATTTTAACAGAGAAAAGCCAAGCACCCCACATCCTTGCCAACTCACATTTAAATGCACCTACTAACTATGAGCTTGCAAGAAACCAAACTATTGCACATGATATCATTAAAACTCACGCTGAACAGAACTTGCATTCTTCACCATTACGGTTAATCATTCAAGGCACAACAGGCACTGGAAAATCATTTCTTATTGATTGCATACGGAGACAGCTAAATTAAAATTTAGAACCTGCACGATACCCTTTGCTTGTACTAGCACCAATAGGTGTTTCCGCATATAATATCCAAGCAACCACAATCCATGCTGCTCTCTGCATACCCATTCAAGAATACAAACCCTTAACAAGCCATTCCCTATTAATGTTTCAAGAGCAATGCAAACATTTACGTTACATTTTAATGGATAAAATGAGCTTTGTTGGCCCTCAATTACTCATTAAGATTGATAAAAGATTGCAAGAATCTTTTCCCAGTAGACAACATGAATCATTTGCAGCTATCTCAGTCATTTTGGTTGGTGATCTTGCACAGCTTCCCCCAGTTATGGATAGGCCATTATACGCATCTCACTCAACGACACTGGCTCTATGGCACACATTCAATACTGTTGTGACCTTGCATATTCCATTTCGTCAACAAGGCACAAGTTCTTCACAGATAAGTTTTCGTGAAATGTTGCTTAATATCTGCAACACAACACCATTGCAAACAGACTGAGTATCCCTCCAATTGCGGTCCACCCATGCTTTGACACTTGATCAGAATAACCACTTCAGCCAATAGAAGCATTTGTTTGCAACAAATGCAGCTTCTAGTGCACACAACATAAAAATGTTAACACAACTGCACTCACCCATTGTACATGCAACAACAATCATTACCCATCAAAGAGATAAACAGGCACACCAAGAAGAACAACTAGCATTTGAAATTCTTCTTTCTATAGACCAAGAAATTATGCTTATTGCAAATTTATGGATAGAAGTTGGCCTTGTAAATGGTGCTTTGGGTCAAATCAAACAAATTGTCTACAATGCAGCTTCCAAACCACCTGATTTGCCTAAATATGTGGTCATTCTTTTCAAACATTATACTGGGCCTTCATGGGATCCACAAAATGCAAAACATGTGCCTATTCCACCAATTACTAGAGGAAACCACACACAAATTGCACTAGCAATGGCTTGGGGCATTACTATTCACAAATCACAAGGGCTAACATTAGACTTTGCCACAGTTGACATCGGCAAAACAGAGAAATAAGGCCTAACATTCACAACACTTTGAAGAGTAAAAGCAATTGAACACCTACGTATACAACCAGTCTTCACCTACCAAAGGTACTCATGCTTGAAAGGTGCAACATCAACAATTCTACGAAAGGTTGAGGAAGCTTGCTTGCTTGAGCTGTCGCACAGAACAGAAGAAACATACCTATAGAACAAACACAATCAGGTATGCAAATCACATTTTCATTATGTTTTCATGTATTGTATATCTTCTATTCATTGTATCAACCCAAAACAATATTTGTACTTTTTAGGTTCAACAACACAACTAACGACTATGAAATTGAAGAGCCCGCTTACATGTTCCAACTCTGCAACAAAAGGTACATATCTAACACCCACTTCCTGTTCAACTATTTTGTTGCTTTCAATAAAATTTTTCCCTGCTATTTACCAAAATTACTTTCTCATATATTGTTATTTATCACAGGTTACAAATGCAACCTGACAAAGAAAGTTGTAAAATATATGAATATAACGATTACAAATATTAGCCACTTGTTCAATGCATTTAATATCCACTAATGATGTTCTAATATAGGGTTCTTACTTTATTTATGTTCTTTTGTTGTTTGTGCACTTGACCACTTTCAATCTGCAGGACACCTCTTCCCTTTCACAAGTATTATGGTTTTTGAAGGTTAGCTTTCAATAAAGAACAACATCAAGGTATGTAAACCTTACGAAGTTGTTCAATACATTTAATATCCACTACTACTGTTCTACTACATATTATTTGCAACATTCTTCAACAACGTTCTTAGTGACCACTTTCAATCTGCATGACACCTCTTCCCTTTCACACATATTATGGTTTCTGAAGCTTAGCTTTCAATAAAGAACAACATCAAGGTATGTAAACCTTACCCAGTTGTTCAATACATTTAATATCCACTACTACTGTTCTAATACATATTATTTGTAACACTCTTCAGATTTTCTGTGACGTGCTTCCAGGGTTCTTGCTTTGTTAACAGGGTTCTTACTTTCTTTATGTTCTTTTGTTGTTTGTGCACGTGACCACTTTCAATCTGCAGGACACCTCTTCCCTTTCACAGGGATTATAATTTCTGAAGGTTAGCTTTCAGTAAAGAACAACATCAAGGTATGTAAACCTTACTCAGTTGTTCAATACATTTAATATCCACTACTACTGTTCTAATACATATTATTTGCACCACTCTTTCAGATTTTCTGTGACGTACTTCCAGGGTTTTTGCTTTATTCATGTTCTTTAACTGTTTGTAAATTTGACCACTTTCAGTCTGCAAGGCACCTATTCACTTTTACACATATAATGGTTTATGCTGGTATTTGCTCACTATGTCACTCTTTACAATTGGTAAGTATTATACTTTCTCATTCACATTCCTTTACACCTTCAAGTTCTTTGATTGAATAATTGAGTATAATCTAATAATGCAAAAAAATGTATTATATGCAACAGCCTTAAGATTTTTCATCCTGTGCTTGCAGGCTTCTTACTTTGTTTAGGTTGTTCATCTATCTCTGGACATGTTCACTTTTTACATATTATGGTTTGTGAGGGTTTTCAATTCGTAACTATTATTTTATTCAACATTAACTACCTTCTCTCTTTAACACCCCTTCGCACTTTCAGGTTTTCTTCACTCAAGAATACAGCTTTCCATAAAGAACAACACCTAATACACCAATGTCAATACTATCAAGGTATGTAAATCTTTTCAGAATACAATAATTAACTTACTTTCACTTCTTCAACCAAATTTAATTATTGATTTCAAAAACTTATTTGCAGACAAGCTCTCTCACAACAAACAAATACTGACATGAATGATAGGTGACATTCCAATTCTGCCATTTCACATCCATCAGGTATTATATTACTAAAAATTACTACATTTCAAATTTTCAAGGTTTTAAAAGTATTTAACTTCACCAAGCTTACATGTTATGCAAATCTAACTTATATAAATGAAACAATGATGTAGGTGTCTCATCATATAGATCACATGGAATTCAACAAAAAGCTATATAACATGTTGGTCTTACTAGCATGGAGGATGGAGGATGGATGATGGATAACAACAATACTCTGGGTCCAACAAAAACATTTGGTTGGGATTAACATAGCCTACAAAAAAAATGTAAATCAAATATTCATGATATTTTCTTCAAGTACATCATGCTGCATACACCAACATGGGGGATGTTGGGTGGAAAATTTCCAAATTTGAGAACAACCATTGATTGGGTTAGGTACACTAAAACTTTCTTAGTGTACAATTATCTATTTAACTTTAATAGAAATTTATTATTCAATTATACAATGTGGAAAACCAGAACTTTCTGACTGTACAATTATCTATTTGAATTAATATACTTCTGAATATTACAACTCTAATACATCTCTACTGACATATTGCCTTTCCAATCAGACCTATCGCCCCCTGTTGCAGGCACTCCCGCAACTGCTAGTATTATCTTAATGAATATTTGGTAAGACCTACGTACGTAGTTAATGCTTGAAAGCATTTCCACCGGCCCTTGGTCTGACATTTGCCTGTTCTGATGGCGGATTGGTGTTATAAATAAAGAAATTTTGTCACTGGGCTTTCACCTGCTCCCCCGCGTGTTTATGTGCTTTTTTATTCTTGTGACTAGGTAAAAATTCTCCTGAGCACATTCATTTGCTTTTACAGGGTGAAAGTGATCAGATTACCTACTACACGCCATTATTTTTCTTAAAAAGAAAGTCAATAAACATAGGAGTTACGGGACTGTCAGTGCCAGACTGGCAAAGTGCATGCACCTGCCACTCTCAAGTACATTATTCCACAATGGCTGACACGCCCCCCTTGCCATAACGCATTAAATGCGTAGCTGAGATTTGAGCAATCCTACGTGGATTCATTTGGTCTGCCATGGTAGAGTTGTAACAGAGCACTTAACCTTCAAATCGTCGCAATCTTCACGTGAGGAATATGGGTGGAAGCTTTGGACTACTGTTCTGAATTGTGTGGGTCCACAAGCTGTAACGCGAATGTCACACCCTTGTTAAACCTGACACGACACTGCCGAATAGCATTCAAGCCCGGAATCAAAGATTAGATAAAGTAAAGTTTCACGGATCTTTGTACCAGACGAAGAAAAACTTACCCAGTGACGGCATACTTCTTTCAGCCCGTGAGGAACATGAAAATGTCGTTTTTAAAGTCGAGAGGAACAGTATACCAAGTATTTTAAACATTTCCTATTATGAAAAGCTTGGGCTTTTTACTTCATCACATACCAAAAGTAGTGAAAAACAAGCGTGCGCCGCAAGCATCACAGTAGATTGATTGTGATATATAGTTTGAAAAGATTGGGAAGAAAGAAAAATCTATTATTGGTATATGGGATCGGTGGAGTCTATTCTGGCTTCAAAATGGATCTTTTGTACAGCGTGTTAGCGATAAGTTAGTCAGTCGCAGCTGTTAATTGCAAAATCGACGGTGTAAAATGTGCCCGTACTGTTGTTTTGGAGTCAGAATCGACACGTCCTATGGAATCAGGCTAGGCACTAGTGAAGAACCATTTGTTGTTTTGGAAATATTTCACGTGGGTTCATAGACATATTTTGGAGAGGATGGAATGTATTTTGTATTTTGTGGATCATTGCTGAAAGATATGAGCGGTTTTATATGTGTATTCAATTTGTTATATTTGATCTAACTTGTATAGTAGATTTGAAGGATTTATTAGGAGATTTCATTGTATGATGATGTTAGTGTCATTGTTATTTTTCTTTGTCTTGTGGAATTCATATTGGATTGTGTTGTTTTTTATCATTCGTCTATATAGTTGAAGACTGATCGAGGCTCTCAAAATTTGAAGGTTGAGAAGAATCATTTTTTCTTGAACATGTCATTATTTCAATTATATAAACCTACATTGGTCCATATCAGACATGTTTGGAGTTTGCTTATCCAATATTCACCATCTCCTGTATTGTCTGCTTGTTTTTTTTTGTATAGTTGGTTGATTATTGGCAAAAAATGTTATAATTCTTATGTGGCCATGTCTCTTGAACTTAGTTGACTCCTTGCTCAACTTGAAGTGATGTCTTTCCACATTTCTTTCTAAATTTAGGTGGCTAAGTAACACCACGCCTACATTATTGAGGAAGCCTCGTTGAAAGCCAAACTTCATTGGTTAAAAGTTAGTGATCATGTCTCGAGAGAGCTTTTCTAAGCTTCATGGCCCTACAAATTATCTCAAAAGATCAAATGCATCAAAGTGATGGTATGATGAAAGAATAAGTATCTGGTAGAATACTGAGAGGGGGGGGGGGTGAATCAGTGTATTGAAAAACTGATGCAAAGTTCCCAAACTCAAACTCAGTCAAACAAAGTAAACATATCTCAGTCAAGATCAATATTCATAAGAATACTTGACATCAACCAGTTTAACTGTTATGACAAATATAACAGTAAACAACTTCAATCTTGTAAACAATGCTTCTACATAACATGCCTTATCAGAAATTAACCACATCAACAAATAAAATCACAACCACAAAAACATTCACCACTTGACACAAATGTTTATACGTGGAAAACTCAAATAGGTAAAAACCACGATGAGATGAGACTCACAAGGATAGCTATCTAAACTCTTCTGAAATTTGCCATGTTAGGAGCCAAGCTGGTTAAAGCTTTACAGTAAGTCCTATTAAGAACTAATTCCACTTAGGAATCACCCGGTTAAGGGATTTACAAATATGCCTTAATTAAAAGCACAATGCCTTGTTAGGAGTAACCTCACTAGAGGATTTAAGAATCCAAGCTAATGGACCACCTTGTTAGAGGATTTAATAAGTAACCAAGCTTGTTAGAGCTTACCCGGTTAAGGGATTTCACTTATGTTGTAAATGTTAGAAAACAACAGGGTTTTGTTGATCTGTCTGAGTAGCACTACATTTGCTTGATTAGATCCTTCTAAGCTTCAATCTGTCTTCACTCAAAGTGCAGATCCATTCACTGGTTAGAGAACTACACACTCAATAGGTTTTCATCAATCTTGCCAACAACCTTTTCAAACAACTTCATCGACCTTAAATAGAAATCAATTAGGTCGGTAACACAACAAAAACCTAATTCTCATCATCAAGATCACAAACAAGTCGAAACAATCTTGACCGTTAGAAATCATGACAATCTCTTCACATTCTTCAAGAAAATTCCAACCGCTCCATGATCATTGCTTCATCGGACTTTGTAACTCATCATGCACTGTGCATTAGATGCAATCCACTTTGCTCCTTCCCTAGACAAAAACAAACACCCCAAAACAATTCGAACATATCCTCATTCAATGATCACACGTGTCTCCATCATTACCACTTATCAGGTAATAAACCATCAAACTTGATTGGTTAGGGTTTAAAAGTTGATAGGGTTTACTAGTTACATTACATAGAAAGCTTTAACCCTTTACTCTGGTTCACCGGTTCAACTCGCAAACTTAACATACCGGTTTACAGCATCTTCCACAAAGCTCTTCTTACCGGTTACTAGCCAATATCCAAAACAACAATATCATCAATAACATAAATACCATTACCGGTTCAATTGACATCAATGACAACATATCATTAATGCAATCTCTATGCAAAATACCAACAAACTCAAAATGCCAACACAAAGAAGATGACCAATGCCCATTTGCCAGTTCGAGTGTCCTTTATGTTTTTAGTCAACACTACACCAAAGTTTTCTAGGCTCAAGCTCCATCTCTTGAAAAGGAATTGACTCTTCAAGACTATCTAGATGTAGTGTCATGTAGACTCTCTAAGAATCAAGTTACTGCTAATGACAAACTAATTTATTAAGAGGATATTTTCTCAATTGTATTTGGAATGGCTAATGACAAATCTATTAGTCACAGTGGCTTTTCTTATCAATTTAATAAAATCTTATAGGATGGTGTTGGTCATGGTTTATTTCAAGTTTTCCTTGAAGCATTTTATATTAATTCTCAAGATCTTAGAATGAATCAAGGAAACATCAAATTCATACCTAAAGTTGGTGATCCAAACATAGGCAATTGGAGATCCATCACTCTTTTGAAGTATCAAATAATTGTCAAAGTTCTTCCTATGCTAATTAAACATCTCCTCCTAGTGCTTGTCTACCTTGAATAAACTAGATTTGTTTAAATTAGATACATCCTCACCAATGTAATAATTATTACAAAGGGTATGAAATAGTTGTGTGGGTCTAATTAGCAAGCACGATGATGCTAATTGAAAAGGTCTATGAAATAATTGAATGATGCTTAATTATTGCATGCTCAAATATATATGGTTATGGTTCCAAATATTTTTAGTCAGTTCAAAATCTCTTTGTTAAGGCTTCTACTTGCCTCATTATCAATGATGTCCAATCTAAACCTTTTGGCCTTTTAATCTATAAGGCAAGGTTACCCTCCTAAGAGTCACACAATAGACTTAAGTAGCTAGGATAACCTACAAAACCAGAAATAACCTTCCACAAGAGAGTAATAATAAAGGAATGTTATAGTATAGATACAAAATGTACAAGAGGAACCTTGCTTATATAAGCAAGGTGGAATATAAGACAACATAGGATAATGACAAGTGTCACAATCATATGAGATGAGTCAAGAAAAGTAAATGACGTAAATGTGCCCTAAGTATAATTAATTAACTAGGTGTGAATGACCTATATGGGATATAATAAGATAATATACCACATTCACACAAACAACCCTCGTGTGCCCTCACTTATGTGCTTGTTGCTAAAGGATTTTAGGTATCCCTTTGTCAATGTGCTCTCGTAATGATAAGAAAAAAGGTATTTATTTACCCAATTTTACCTCTCGGTCAATAGGCACTTTGTGGATTATTCTTTCTTGACACTCATTAAGGAAGAAGATAATGTTTTCCAGGTATTCAAATGTATTGACAATTTTTTTTTTTTCCACTGGCTTCCAACATCCCATAAAATGAAATAAAACATTAAAGGAAATCCTTCTCTTAAACTCCCACCTAGCTTCATACTTTTAGATGGAAATCTATTGGCCAAGGAGAAATTTTTAAATCTCTAGCAATTATCTTTATTTTTTTATTTTGTCAATCAACCTTGAACAATATGTCATTGATAGAATTGAGAAAAAACTTTCCTTTTAGAGAACCAAGCCACTCTCACTAGCAAGTATTAGAGCTACCATATAGTTCCAACCACAACTAATGTTTTCTATTCATTTTTGTGGGTTCCTTGCAATGCATCATGCTATAAGTTGAACAAACTTTTGCAAGAATTTGTATAGGCCAATTTTGACCATAATAAAGGATTTCATGGAGAGGCATTAGATATCTGTTTTTTGCTTAGGGATATTGGTTGGCTCAAGCTTATTAAGGATCACAAATAGGGTATTGATCTTTGTGCTAAATAGTTTGATAGAGCTTATGTCAATAGAAAAGCTTAAAAAAATATGTTGATAACTTGCATCACCTCTAGCTTCTTATATGGGAGCTCTACTTAAAAAGGCCTTGGCGTTAATTATCTTATCTTTTCTTTGTTTTCCATCAAAATCAATGACACCTTTGTCACAAAAATTACATTAAAAGCATAAGAGGCTATCAAGTTGTGGCCACTTTATAATGTTGATGGATTTTGCAATGGCTTGTCCATTAATCAACACTCCTTATGGATGTCTCCTGCCATCTTGTTTCAAGAAAGTCCACTAGCAGCTACTCCTTGGTTCCATTCCCTCAAGTTCTATAGGAGATTCAAATCAAGCATCTCCGAGATCTATGCTTTAAGGCCAATTACACTTGTCTTTCTTGGCTCAAGCTATCTAGTGAACCTCAATTTGTGCCAAACTAATTTTTTGACTAATAAATAAGAATAGATTATTTCTCCTCTCAATACATGCATAAAATCTTTGAGAGTTCTCAAACCTCTATGAGAGGATTATGAATAGTAAGTCAGTAAAACCTACTATAATTAACCTCCAAAAAAGGTTACAAATGAATCTTTCCTCATCTACCCATAATTTAGAAATTGAATTCTAGACAGTCTCTTTAATCACATAGTTTCATTTGGTTTGCACATCTAGTATGCTATTATGGAGCATAAAATCAATTATTTTTCTTTGTGTCTAGTATATAATGGGATACTTATTGGCATTTGCTTGATTCAATTTGAAGTTTCTAATCCAAGGTGTCCTTTTCATGGATACTTGAAACTATTCTCCGCCCTTCTTAGTATCTATGCATGTCCCCAAAACATGTATGCTATTAGATATATGGGGATTTTTTCCCCTTAAGGCTGAATTATTCACAACTTAATGTATTTAGGGAGATGTGGCAAAATTTCCTAATTCTACCTATTGTGAAATAGTTTTTTATTGGAATTTCTTTTTTGCATTTAGAAATATTAGAATGATTATTCTTTCTAATGCTATATTATAGATCTTAATTTTCCTACTCAATCAAAGTCATTTGATTCTCTAATGTTTTCATGTTGATTTAAGTCCAAGATACCAAGATTGAATTGGAGATCCAACATCTTTAAACTCTAATTGATCTATGGAACAATGTCCTTCCATCGTTCCTAGGGTGTCACCATTATCAACCCACACCAAGTCATCCCATTAGCCAACAATGTGCAATAGTTAGGATCTACACACCACCATGAGAAAAGTTGTTGTAGAGCCACCAGTTTACCACCATTTCTTAGGAGACATCAATTTGATTGGACTCATCTTTAAACTCTAATTGATCTATGAGACAATGTCCTTCCATCGTGTCTAGGGTGTCACCATTATCAACCCACACCAAATTATCTCATTAGCCAAGGAGGTGCAATAGTTAGGATCTACACACCACCATGAGAAAAGTTGTTGTAGAGCCACCAGTTTACCACCATTGCTTATGAGACATCAATTTGATTGGACTCATCTTCCTCTGCAACCTTTCAACCATCGAAGTGGGTGGTCTTCATCTTCAAACCATTCATCCACATCTTTTCAATGATGTGGTTATCCCACTCATGATTAACGTAAATTTCCTCAACCAAACTTACTTATCTCTAAATTCCTATACCTATCTAGATTATTTAGCAAGGGTACTTGGAATCAAAGAAGCTACTAATCATGGGTTAGAGAATTTGGATAATGGTAAGGGTTTGTGGTAGGTGGAATCATTGTAATGATTATGACCCTTCTCTATTATAATTTCCCTTGTGTATTAATTGCTTTATTTCGTTATATTTATCTAATAATGTGATGGTTGTTTCCTTTTAGGAGTTGCAGACTTTCTTGTTATGTCACATTTTTGTGTTTTATTTTCTTGACTTTGTCAGTTTGACTTCAAGACATGATCCCATGCCACTTACACTTTTGAAGATTTTGCTATATGCTTGAATCCATTTATTTTAAAATATGATCTTTTAATAAAATTATATATAAATCAAACAATCGATATAATATCTAAGTTTTAGATTAAATAATATCCTTTACTAATTAGTCGTTTCTTTAAGTATATTTAATTTATTAGTTTAAGTAATGTATTATGAATTCGCCAAAGTTATACATTAAATTTTTTTATTTTTTTAATCCAATGATGACACATTGTTTTTTCAGCCCATGGTGGACATGAAAATGTCATTTTTAACTAGGGGAAAGGATCCAGTAGTTGAGCATGTTCCAATTGTTGTGAGGGTTGTTGATACCTTTTGTTCCAAAAATTGAACAAATAAAACCTATTGTTTGAAACAAAAAATATCAATTTTTGTTAGGAAATGTACCAACAGTTGTTAGGAAATGTACCAATAGTTGTTAAGAAATGTACTAATATTGTAAAAAGTAACCAATCAGGTGATGCCACATCGGCTGCACAACTATTGGGGCCTCTTTTGCACGCCTATTGGTCTCACTTTTTTATGGGGCTGTTTTGGACACCTTGGCAAAAAGCATGCTGATGTGGCATCATATTTGATGATGTGGCCCTGAAACCTTAGTTATAAGCAGGGGACTTGCCAAGTAAGCTGCTGTAAAAAAATCGAAGTGATTCGAAATTTCCAAGTAGGATTTTGAGAAGCGTGAAGTTAGGGTGCACGACTACTGGGTCCTTTCCCCTATTAAAGATCAATAAGAAAGTTGAGAGGAACAATACATGGAAGATTTTAATAATTTTCTATTATGAAAAGCTTGCGCATTTTCCTAGATTACATGCCAAAAGCAGTGAAAAACAAGCAAGCGCGTACAAGCATCATAGTTCCTCCCTCGACTTTTTAGTCATGAGTTCTTGGTGATCTTTCTATGATATTATGCACTCCAAGGGATTGTTACTTTTTCAAGGATTGGCAATTATTGTCCTGCAATCATTTTAATTATTTTCCTCCAAGGAAGATATATATTTAAATCCCTCCTTGTTGGACTCGATCCTCATTTAAATAAAAAATTGAAATGCAAATTTAGCTGGAAGTTGTGGACCAACTTGAGTGCTCAAATATGGAAATCTAAAGTAGACTTTGATTTTAAAGTGTTTTGACTTGGAAAATACTACATTGCAAACTACACCTGTTGAAGATAGATAGAAATGTATTATGGTTCAATGAGTCAATTGTCATTTTTGCCAAGGTGCTAAAAGTTTGAAACATATCTTCTAGGATTGCATATATGTTAAAAAGGAATAGATCGTTGTATTTAAAAATTCTCTGTTGTTTATTTTCATACCCTTAATTGGAAAGAAGTTATTTTTGGTTGTGGTATGCAGAATGATGTGATTGTTGATTCTTAATGACATGTTGTTTTTTTCTCATAACCTTAATTGGAAAGAAGCTATAATTTTTTGTTGTGGTATACAAAATGATGTGATTGTTGATTCTATTACACAAGTTATCTTAAAGCATTTTTGAAAAGATAGATGTGTAATTGTGTTTTCTAACAATTTTCATCACACAACTAGTATTCTAAGGCTTAAACATATTTCTTTAGATGACTTTCTTGTTTTCTTATATCTAGGTTTAATGAAAGAAAAATAGTAAAATTATGGACTAACATTAGCAAATTAAGGAGCAAGTTTCAAAATACTAGCTTGAGAACAAATTCAATTAATCTTTTAAGTATTGGTTAGAACTTTAAGGCTAATCTCTTGTATTGTTGTTATGCACCTCCTTGTTGAGGTTTCTTTTGTTAAACAACTTTGTATCTTACTATTTTGAGACTCATGTTAATCCTTGTATTGGGGTTCCTGGGTTATGCAATGTTCTTGGGGTGTTTGAGTGTTTGGTAAAACTCTACTTTCAATAAAAAATAAAATAAAATAATAAGTGTTAAAATTCAATTTTTTACACTTCCACTAACATCATGTTCCCATGCAGCTGCTTAACTCTATTTTCTGCTTAAATTTAAGCAGTTAAGTGTTCCCATGCAACTTAAAAATTGTCAAAAAAATGATAATTTGGAATCTTTCCCTATTTTGGTGGAGCAACTATTGTTTAGGAATTAGAAATAAGCTATGGAACAAAAGGGGGGGCTGGAAATAAGTAGTCGCTGTTTATTAACAAAAATGCCACATGGCTCCACAATTTTCTTTCCCTCTTTTTTTAAAGATTTTATTTCTTTTTTCATTCCAAATTTTAAGTGCACAAATAAGTATTAATGTTATTAATACAAATTTAAGATATTTTGCTTAAAAATAAGCAGCAAAGATAAATATTCATGGGGTCAACTGCTTCACAAATAATCCCTAAAAATATTGAGCAGCGGCTGCTAGCCAAAATAAGCTAAGCAGCCGCATGGGAACATGCCCTAAGGATAACATGATTACATTTTGATAGAATTTTTAAAAATTCAAATTTTAACACTTACAATTAAGTATAACATGCTTAGGTTTTGATGGAATCTTCAAAAATTCTAATTTTAACACTTCTCACTAAATGTCTTGATGTGGCAAGTTAAAGTTGTGTGATGAGTCACACCTCAAAATCTTAGTTGTAAATGGATAAGAAACCAATTCACATTTCTTAAAAAATGTAAGTTTTTCTGCTGGTTGTTGTTTATGTTTATTTGTAAGATCTTTTATTTTTTGTGTAGTCCCCTTTGGACTTCTATTTTTTGTATTTGTAATTTCTTTTTCCAGCTTTGATCAATACAAAAATAAAATAAAATAAATGTAACAAGTTGTGTGATGAGTCACATCAAGAGACCTTATAACTAGATAAGACACCAATTCACATTTATAAATAATGTGACAAGTTGTATGAGGAGTCACATCACCAAACCTTAAGTTGTAAATAGATAAGAAACCAGTTCACATTTCTTAAAAATGTAGAAGTTGTGTGATGAGTCATTTCACCAAACCTTGTAACATTAAAAAGGTTGTCCTGCAATATTCTACACAACTATTACTAATTAAAAGATTAATTAAAAAAATAGTAGACATCAAGTTTCCATTATCCATGATATAATAATCTAGAGTGTTTCCACATGAGATTGTGTATGAGTTTTTTCAACAATGTTTCGGATCACACTTCGTGATCCATCATCATGATAAAATGAGAAGATGATGATGATGAAACAACTCATACACAATCTCATCCAGAAACACTCATTAGTAAGAAAATAATTGTCCTTTATGGAATTAGAGTGTGATCTGAAACGTAGATGTAAAAAACTAAACATAGTCTAGTTCCAAAACATAGTCTAACTCCAAAGCACTACAGGGAAATTTGATGTCATTAAGTTCTAAAAATAGTCTAAAATTAACATTAATTTATAATTCTATTATTGACCCCAAAAGAAAATAACAATATCTATGAAAGTATTACCATAATTAAGTATATTTAATTATCCTATCATGTCATTATTTAATTTTCTTATACCTAGTTTATTTAGTTTAAGTATATTTAATTCTAAGAATAATTATTTTTGATTTTAAATGAAATTATAAATTTGCAATAGTACAATTACTTTTCAATGAATTTTTTTATATTTTTACATTATTAAAAGACAAATTAAGAAAATTGAACTAAAAATCTCATAAAAGTTTATTATGCTTTGAAGATTTATATTTTTGATCTGTTATTTTATATGAAAATTAAACAACTCCTAGTTTGAAATGTATGCTTCAGTCCGTGGTCACACCCCATTGATCCATCAAAAAGAGTGACTGTTCAATAAAATAATTGTTCTTCATAGATGTTCTAAAAATATTATTCTGTAGTGCTTCTGGAATTAGAGTGTGATCTGAAACATAGATGTAAAAAACTAAACATAGTCTAATTCCAAAACATAGTCTAATTCCAAAGCACTACAGGTAAATTTGATATTATTAAGTTCTAAAAATAGTCTAAAATTAACATTAATTTATAATAGACCAAAACATAATCTAATTCCAAAGCACTACAGGGAAATTTGATATCATTAAGTTCTAAAAATAGTCTAAAATTAACATTAATTTATAATTCTATTGTTGACCCCAAAAGAAAATAACAATATCTATGAAAGTATTACCATAATTAAGTATATTTAATTATTCTATTATGTCATTATTTAATTTTCTTATACCTAGTTTATTTAGTTTAAGTATATTTAATTCTAAGAATAATTATTTTTGATTTTAAATGAAATTATAAAATTGCAATAGTACAATTTACTTTTGAATGAAATTATAAATTTGCAATAGTACAATTACTTTTCAATGAATTTTTTTATATTTTTACAGTATTAAAAGACAAATTAAGAAAATTGAACTAAAAATCTCATAAAAGTTTATTATGATTTGAAGATTTATATTTTTGATCTGTTATTTTATATGAAAATTAAACAACTCCTAGTTTGAAATGTATGCTTCAATCCGTGGTCACACGGTCACACCCCACTGATCCATCAAAAAGAGTGACTGTTCAATAAAATAAGCTACACCACCGCCAAAAAAAAGTAGATCAAGATGACGACACAAGTTGTTACATTTAAAGTCACCAATACCGCGGCCTAATAAAATATTCGTCATTTTACCAGCCGCCTGCAAAAAAATATCAGCAGTAATCTTGGAAGCGTGCGGTCTGTGCATTTCATTGGCGGCTATTTGACCGTTCATTTTCCACATGACAGCTAAGCACAGTTAAAAAAAAAAAAACTCGTTGCTCCAAAACAAAATCATATCACCATTAAAATAAAACTGTATACGATCAGATGCAGTATCAAATTATTAGTATTTTATGTACATAACACAGACAGTAATATCTACACCAAAGTCTTGCAAGAAAAGGTCGCCGGATCCCAAATAGCTGGAAGCAGAAACATACGCCCATTTGCGCCATGCGCATTGAAACTTGCCCCTGTTGTTTTATCCACCAACAGATTACCAGGAAAACCAGGGTAAGCCCCTGTTCCATACATTCCCGGGCAGGCTGAAACTGCCTCCAATGGCGCAGAGGCATCGCCCTGGAAATACCCAGTATTGAATGGATTCGTCACAGCTCCAGCCAAAACAGTAGCAATATTGATGATCATTCCATCAATACCCACATCACCATTGGGGGGCACCAGGGGAGGAGTCTGAGGGCCATAAAGGGGCTGATGAAATGGCCAAGCACACTGACCAGGACACTGGGTCTCTGAGTTACCCACCCACGCATAAGGAAATGCAGGTTTCCCCTTCACGTTGCTTGCATGGAATCCACACGAGCTCATGCAAAACCTCTCTACAGTTACATCCGCAGACGTCAGAACCAAATACACTGCATTAGGGCTTGCAGGCAGGGCTCTTGAAGCAATGGCCCTTTCCACCAGTACTGCAATGTCTGTTCTCTTCAATGACTTCCCCAGAGAATAGAATTCATCAAGCTTTTGCCTCCCCAACCTGGTCCTAGTCTTAACAGGGTAGGCTTTCCCTCCATTAGAAGCAGCCTTGTAGGACTCTGTTGTTTTCCACCAGGTGGATACAGAGGTTTTCAGAGAGTTTCCCCTGAAAAGTCCTCCCAAGGACATTACAAAGTCCCCCACAATGGAACGTTGCACGGGACTGAACTTCCCGTACCATATCAGATTCACATCAAGCGTGGGGCTTGCAGTCAGAAGAGGACCATTATGGTACTTAAGAACCAGAGGCTCTTCTTTCACTAACTTACCCGAGCACAACTCTAAGACACAGAACACAACGATCAATCTAACAAACACAGACTTATGCCCAAACCCAACCATGTCAGAAGATGAAATCAACTCAGTTTGCAAAGCCCTGGGACTCGAACTTGAGACTTATGAATCTCTGTATTAGAATGAAAGCGGGCGAGGGGTATTTAAGGAGGAGGGGTACTGGCGTGTAAAATAAGTGTGCTTAAACCAGGGGAAGGGAATTATCCGCGGCCATGCTGGCTGAGCAGATTATAGCTGGCAGCATTAGTGAAGGAAGGTACGTTATTCCATCATGGCTGGCCCGCCTTCCCATGCCTCTTCCATTACACGTGTTATGAAATCTGAACGTTAGGTCGAGGTGGTGGCCTGTGATTGGTCCACGTAGGATGTGGAGTAAGCCTAAGAGATGAGATCGGCCAGTATGGGCGTGTTATTCACGTGAAGAATAAATGGGTTTGAAGTGGAGGGCCGTTCCGTAGGGAAATTCATTGAATTGAAGGCGGTGATGTTTTTGACACGTGGCCTTTTAAGTCGGCAATGCGCAAATTACAATGAGAAGATTCTCGGTAACTTATCCCCTCGTCTTGTCACATCAAGCTGAAAGTGCTAAGCCTTTTGGCTAAAAACAAAGACTATTCAAAACAAGCTGCTTTCTTTTTTCCCCACTTGGCTACCGACATTGAGTTTTGGATTAAATGTATGCTTTATCTACCTACTATAAGCTTTAATGAGTACTTTGATAGAAGTACTGAGAATATCTTTATATTGGAAATATAAGTATTATCTACTTTCAATAAAGTTTACTGGCTTTTTAAATTTGAGAGGTATTTGTGTTTTATATTTAATAGATGGAATAAAATTCAATCATTATTTGGTTAAATGAATGTGATTAGATTATTAAAATGTTTCATCGTGTGAAAGTTGTTTTATTTTTTGGGAGGTTCAATTTCAAATGGACACATTGTCCTCGATATTATTGAAAGCATATACAGAGTGGAATCTCAAGCTGTGTTCAATTAGAAAAATTATAGAACATGACATGTTTATTTAGTAAAATTATAAAACATGGGCACGTGATATATTTTCATCAATTTATATGTGTGACATTTTTAGATAGAGAAGGTCTCTATTTGTGATGTTTAATATCATTACACATCATCATGTGCTTTGTAATTTTTGAGAAAAGTAATCTTTTCTCTTATTGTAATTCACTACTATTCATATCTTTATCTTTCAGCTACCTTTTTATTTATTGCTTCTTTGTAGTCGACTCAAGATGTCTCTCTCAAGCTTTTTGTCTTGGTAGACTTCTTCCATGTTGTTGATATCTATTGTACATTCTTTTTCTTCTAATAAATTTATGCATTTTTTTAGGAAAAAAATAGTTAGAAATATCTTTAAAAATTTGATGTTTGTTTCAAATAGAGTGATCAACAATAATAGAATATATACTATCTTGAATCAAGAATATGATTAACTACCAAATTCTCTTACCACAAGGAATATGAAGTGCAAGAACTTAAACTCATTTTGTTATAGTAAAAGTAATGGAGCTTTAATTGAGACTCTCAAACCATTTATATTCTCATCTCAAATAGCATCTAAAAATCGGTAGGACACATAAGCAATTACATTGCTTCCATAATAATAGATATACACTTTAGAACTGTTGCCCCCATATTTGGCATACCTAAAATTTGAAACTTCAAATTGGTCTCAATGTTGAATGAAGATCCAATAGGTGTTTATGTGTAAGCAGTGAGCACGTGATCTAAGGTCGTTGCCAGTCAAAATATGAAAAGTGGATGAATTTTGAAAATTACTAAGAATTGAGGGAAAGTAGTTGACAATCGGGATCTAAGCATCATTTTGTGTCATGTGGCCAATTTTCGCCTGAACCCAGTTCATAATTTGTCATATTTTAAACTTTCAAAATTTGGTGTCCCTCGCCCAAAAATGATTAAAAACTTGATATGTGAATCATTAACTGCAAATCAACGCTGCAAATTGTCTGGCAACAATAATACAAACCATAGAATGCATGATTAAGTCGTTAATTGCTTTGTCAAGGTGCAACGACTCTGGTTGACATGAAAGCAAATCCTGGAAGCTTAGTCAATGCCGTGATTGTTTGACATAACACCACGTATAATGCAAAAAGTTGAAGCTTAGACACGTCATGTGAACTGGTTGACAAATACCTCAAATTGGTGTCATCTCATGTAATGCCAGGACTGCATGATATGCATTGTATACATTTGATGCAAATGCTTTAGAAACTTCAAGCAAATGCATTTGGCGGGTTTAAAGTCAACCACCACAACCTCTCCTTGCTCTTTCTTTCTTGTGCCAAAAGATAGAGGGATTGCATCAGATGTTGTAGTCGCAACCGCTCTGGTAGTTATGAAGGCAGAATGTAGAGGCATAGACAATGCACGTTAACCGTTGTGAATGTGGAGGCATAGACAATGCACGTTAACCATTGCGAATGTGGAGGCATAGACAATGTACGTGGAGTGTTTGGAAAAATATCACATGAAACACAATAGTGGAAGCATAGATAAGGCGTTTGAATTGCTTGACTATATGCCTCACAGAGATGTGGTCTCATGGAATGCGATGATCTCAAGATATTAGAAACTTCAAGCAAATGCAATGTGCAGATTTAAATTCAAACTCCGCAACCTTTATCAGCATTATGCCAGCCTATGCTAAAATGGGAGCTATAGAACAGGGAATGTGCATTCATCAAAGCATAATTGAAAGTGGACTTGTATCGAATATTGTAGTTGCAAATGCACTGATAGACATGTATGAAAAATGTGGAAACATTCACAGTGCACACAATGTGTTTGACAGAATGCTCAGGCAAACAATATACGTGGAGTTTTTTACAGAATGCCACGTGAAATGAAGATCGTGGTAGAGGCATAGAAAATGCTGCAAAATGTGGAAGTATAGCCAGTACGGTATACCCTTTGATAGAATGTCGTGTTTATAAAATGCAAATCATGGAAGTATAGACATTGCTTGTGAAATGTTTGCGTATAATCCAAATTATAATGTGGAATCTTAGACACAAGGCAAGTGAAAGGTTTGACGATTTTCCTTAGTAATGCAAGTCATGGCAGATACAAGATGAATGAGGTATCATGAACTATTTGATACTGGCGTCTCAAATAAATTATCTCATAGAACCCAATGACCATTGTATCACACAATTGGATTGGAGAATGCGTCATCGACATCACCTCAAGGGACACAATGATCATCGCATAAGCATAAAGAATAAAAAAAAAACTTTCAAACAAATGCAATTTATAGGAGTAAAGTAAAACCTCGCGACATTTGTCAATATCCTCCAAGCACATGCTAATATGGGAATTTCGAAACAAAATGATTTTTGTCAGATATCATACTTGCAGCGCTTTGGCCGACATGCATAAGCAATGTGGAGGCTAGAATACAACATTCAATTTGTTTGACAAGGTGCTCCAAAGAAATGAGTCTTTAGGCATGTATGATTGCAAGTCTTGCACGATGGATTCATTGAAGAGCTTGTGAATGGAAATACATTTAACAGGATTGCATGCAAAATGTAAGAGTACGCTAACTATTTGACTAAATGCCTTCAAGAGACATCTTGTAGAATTAAGTGAAATGATTGTAGAATGAGCAAGGCTCTATAACTCCAAGGAAGTGTGAGTGACATGGAGGATGTGATATGATGGCCAAATTTATCAAAGAGAATCCACAAATATGCAAGGTGACCATGAAGGATATCTAGCTAATGCAGTTGGAATGTATGTCTTTGGAGGACGGATGACTACTTTATGTCAATGATCAATGCACTAACATATGAACATGTTGTGATTTCAAATGGTGAGATGATGACAACTTCAGATGAAGTGGACAAAGATGGAGAAGTGCCTCAACATAGCTTATGACTTGGTTCTTCATCGATATTACAAGTTTGAATTTGTATTTTTGTAAAGGATGACATGTGGGCTAGTTTTGTTGTCACAATGGGTGTGTCCTTGAACAAAAGATATTGGTAGGTGATTACCTTGTTTCAATGATCAAGATACTGACATATGGAATAGATGGTGAAGTGATTACAAGATCAAATGAAGCAAATGAAGATGGAGGCCACCTCGACAAAATCGACAAACGAATTATTTCTTCAATGTAATGGGTTTGATATTATTTTTGTAAAAAGTGACTTATGTCGGTTATTGTAACCAAAGGTTAGAAAGTTCACTTCTTCTGCACATAAAAGTTTAAGTTACTAACTCATTGAAATTTACGTAAAAAAGAGTTAGTTATTAACCCAGGATTGAAGTTGGTTATAAGGTAGTTATCCTACAAGCCTATAAATACAAGGCTTTTTGTTATGTATGGGGGGGACTTTTTATAGGGGGGAAAACTCTGTTGGAATTTTAGGAGAAACTTGTAATGACATTTTGATTTGCACTATGTATAGAAAAGATTTTGGACTTGTATATTTCCAAAAGGATAATGAAGAATACGTCTTAGTTTGTGTTTTCTAAATGTATTCATGTGTTATCATTGTTGATTTCTCGTATGTCAAATTGGTAGTCTTTTTATGCATATGTGATTTGTACAATTGATGTGATGATGCACAAGCAACCTTTGGTATCTCAGTTTGAATGTGTTGAGGTATCTTATCTCTTCGTATGTTGAGATTTGTCATTCTTCTTTATCATCATCTCATGGCTACGCATATTACCTTATAAACTCCCCTTGTAATTTGTTGCTAATGTTGAGAAATCTCAGTTGATGGTTGTATGTCTATTGTTGGGGTTTCTATCTTTATTTCTTTTTAGTTTTATGTTTTCTCCTTTATGTACTTTTAGGTTAAAAGTACACAAAAATCCTAAATACCC